>NW_017098784.1:0-15805 GCF_001412225.1 Nicrophorus vespilloides
GAAGAAGTCAGCTGAGAAGGCTTTTGCCAGAGCTGAATTCATTCAAATCCTCTCCTGCGAGCGGCCGTCGACTACGAATACTTTTGTGGGTGTGATGATCAGCTGAGATTCATCCAGCAGAATCCTCTCCTGCGAGCGGCCGTCGACTACGATCCGGGTGATCATCACACCCATAAAAGGTCGAGAATGGCTGCTACATGACAGCACTGACATTCCCACTAAAATCATGAGCCGAAAGGCGGAGTTTTTACTCATCCACGAATTCACTGTCAAGCATTCCTATAGATAAAAGGCAACGGGATCAATTCCCCACCTAGCCACATTGAGGAAAAAAGAAAAGAAAAAAAAAAGAGGTTCTTGTATTTCTGTGCAACCTCATAATCACAATCGACGTTCTTTTTTAGTTTTTCGTGAATTTCTCGACAACCCCTAAAGATAATTACATGATCGACCACTTGTAGGAAAGCTCAATGTGTCACCAGGCATGAGTCTAATTTTTTCAATTTCTACAGCCAGTAGAAAGGTGACACATTTAACTTTCCTACGAGGAGTGGTCGATGATATAATTCATGAAAAAATGTCAAAAAAAAAGAACGTCGTATTTATGTTTTCTTAAAAAAAAGAACGTAGTTTTTCTGTTTTTCTGTCATAGCTGGCGTGCCGGCAGCAACACGAAGATGCCAGTAGACTCGTTGGAAACGTAACTGATTCAGCTTTTCCACAAGTAGTCGATGATGCAATTATCTTAAGGGTTAGTCAAGAAATTCAAGAAAAACTGTATTTTTTTTTTAAATCGTCATTTCTCTGTATTTTCAAATTTTACAGCTCATAGCCGGCAGCAACACAAAGATGCCAGTAGACTCGTTGGAAAAGTGACACATTCATCTTTCATACGAGTGGTCGATGATGTAATTATCTTAAAGGGCAGTCGAGAAGTTCATGAAAAACTGTAAAAAAATTAAAAAAACGTCGTTTTTCTGTTATTTCAGTCATAGCTGGCGTGCCGGCAGCAATACGAAGATGCCAGTAGACTCGTTGGAAACGTAACTGATTCAGCTTTTCTACAAGTAGTCGATGATTCAATTTTCTTAAGGGTTAGTGAAGAAATTTAAAAAAATTTGTAATTTTTTTAAAAAATCGTCATTTCTCTGTATTTTCAAATTTTACAGCTCATAGCCGGCAGCAACACAAAGATGCCAGTAGACTCGTTGGAAAAGTGACACATTCATCTTTCATACGAGTGGTCGATGATATAATTATCTTAAAGGGCAGTCGAGAAGTTCATGAAAAACTGTAAAAAATTAAAAAAAAAGATCGTCGTTTTGCAAATCCTGGATTTAATGAAAAACAAGTTTTAATTCGATATTATTTAATGAAATAACGAAGAAATTCGTACAGATAATTTATGTTTTTGTAATAAACAATGAAATCGTTTTGAACCTCACTCGTAGTTCTATGAATTTCAATTAGATACGGCCGTTTGAGCGATTGCTTTCTCATCATTAGAAACCTAATTTATTTATATGCCCATTATTGCTGGAAAAGGAAACGCGCGTAAAATTATATTGAACGGACGATCGTAAATTACGTGGTCGCATATAGCGTGTCGTGTCCCAGGGATGGTTTTCTGGATACTGTGGGATATCTTCTGCTGTTGCCTGGAGCCTTAGGTTTGGTAAATAATAAATTAAACGAGTTTTACTTGATGTTTATTATTAAAATATTCGATACGACTTGATTCTTTTACGTTCTTCCTAAGACTAATTACAAATCCTTATTCTACATATAAAATTAACTAAGCAAGGGGGTGGGAGTTTGAGGAGTAAGGCACGGTTTTGATAAGATGCTCCACTTCAGGTCACTGCACCTATACGGATTTTGCCAATTCTGCTTCTGGTTGAAAATATGAACGATGTTCAGTAGCTGGTCTCGATGAAACTGCCTATTCTGCGTCTGGTTCCCAGTTGAAAATAAGGAGGAATGTTACAATCGGTCTCACGGTGAAGGTTCCTTTTATGCCAACGTTTATATATAATATGGCGACTAGGAGACACTATATTAACAATAATAATTGTAATAATAACGGTTGAACACAACAAGTGAGAAGACTCGATATTATCGTGATGGCTTAACCAAACATTAGGAAATTCTGGTCAAATCCCAATCACATCATCTCATTAATCTTCAATCAGACAACAAAATTAGTGTAAAAAAGTGTATAAGAAAAAACAAGTGTATATTTATATTAATTTAATTATACAAAGAATTATATTTTTCTGAATTAATTAATAATTACTTCAATTATATTAAAAATAAAATTTATCAATTTTATTATATGAAAACAAAATGCATGTAATTATTATATTTCTTAGTCTCATTACAATTATGTCAAAAGTTACATAATTACATATTTTATGACTTAACCTTTCGGCTATTAGTCGCCCTATATTTACAAATAAAAATAAGTTGACAATTTATTTGATGGGTTTATTTGATGGGCTATAATTAAATAATGGAATGATCAAATTAAACGCGCAAAATAAATAAAAAACGAAATTAATTAATTCGTTTTGTTTTATTGTTATGCTCGACGTGTATCATTTCTTTTGTGTCGTCAGCACATTTCCGTTTTATTAATTTTAAAATTAATCCGCAAATAATTCGCAAATTCATTTTTACAATTACAAATTTGGATTAAATCATCCATACAAAATTAATAACTTGACGCATTAATAATATTTTTCTCCTTTGTTTTGTAAAATTTAGCAATGAAAACTGAATTACTTTTAAATTTACTGATTCAGCATTTTATTAAACTCATTTTGGATATTTTACAACTCAATTTGGAGATTTAGTGAAGATTTCATTGAGGTTGAACTTTTCCAATTGGTTTATCAAAATTGTATGTGTTTTCTCTTGGTACTATAAGATTTGAACCTGGTAACTTTCGTATAAGATTTTATGACATATAAGTGACTATAATAGTCTATTTAATTAGTAATTTCAATGGTTTATCAAAATTGCTAAAAATTACATTCAAATCATTAATTAGATTCTTGAAAATTTGTTGAGCTGTTGATTATTGTAATGGTTTTATTCAGAACTTTTCTCTTGACTCTAAGAGGTTTAATCTTTGCAACTTTCGCATCAAATTTTGATATAGGCGACTATAATTGTTTATGTGAGAATTTTTCAGTTGGTAATTTCAATGGTTTATCACAATTGCTCAAATTACGTACAAATTAATAACGTAGATTCGCAAGCTTGTTGAGCTCATGACTATTTCAATGGTTTAATTCAGAGATTTTCCAATTTATTATTTCAATTGTTTATAAAAATTGCTATAATTACGATTATTTCAATTGTTTATAAAAATTGCTATAATTCCGTGCATAACAATAATGTAGATTCTTGCAAATTTGGTGAGCTGATGACTATTTAAATAGTTTAAGTTAGAACTTTTAAAATTGTTGATTTCAATGGTCAATCTAAATTGTAAAAATGTTCTGCTTACAGTTTTGGTTAGTTTCATGACCATTTTAATCGTTATTTTTTGCTCTTTGTCCAATCAGATTTGAACTTGACACCTTTTGTATCAGAAAAAAAAATTGGTATAAAATGTGACTGAGGCGTCCGCCAGTGACAATGAAAAAGTGACAAAAAATGTTTTATCAAAATTGCTAAAATCACATGCAAATCAATACTCTAGATTCTTGCAGATTTGTCGAGTTGATGAACATTTTAATGGTTTTATTGAACTTTTATATCTGGTAATTTGAATAATTTATAAAAAAAATGCTCAAATTAAGTCCATATCAATAATGTAAATTCTTGCAGATTTGGTGGTGAGTATTATACTGTTTTAATTGAAAACATTTCCAATTTGTAATTTATACGTTTTATCAACAAAATTGCATCAAATGATCGTGAACGAATTCGGCGGACGGAAGCTTTACAAAGCGGAAAAATTGTTATTAAAAAATTTAACGTCAAAATAATAATAATAAAAACATTAATGTACGCGTATCACGTAAACAATGCATTCATGTAACAAAAACAAGAAATATATGCATAGAATTCATGTGCTCAAAGTTTCATTGGATTTTCGTGCTGTTTTGTGCGAAGATTGATTGCACTTGAAAATAACTCTTTTACTAGAAAACAATAATTAAACGCGGACTAAGCGGTTGGACGTGTGTGTCGGTAATCCTGAAAATGCACGTTCAAAATTATAAAGCTGTTATACGGCTGTTTGCGAGATTAATGCCAGTTGAATGGAATCGATTTAATATTCATTGCCTAGTGAGGGCAAATGAAGTTGTTGGGCTGCGAAGTAATCTCTTTCAGTCTATAATCTGCATCTACTCGTCTTCAAGTCATCTAGATTTTCAAGATTCGTCGAAAACTTCCAGAATCTTCACTTCAAGACGCCACATCGAAAAACAATTAGTGTTACCGACCATTTTTGGTCTTTTGTCTCTTGTGAATTTCTTAATGATTTGGGGTGTTATCACGAGAAATTGAGAGGACATCCAAAACCTGTTCCGCAGAATTAAAAGCTTATTCGTGAATAATGGCAAAGGTTTTTAGTTCTGATGAATCAGTAAATTTATTATTTCGACCACTTTGGCTGCAGTACATATTCGTGAATAACGTAAAATGTTTTTAGTTCTGGTGAATTTGGAAATTTTATTTCCATCGTTTTTCTTCGACCTATGTTGCAGTAATTTTATGGATGATGAATTAAAACAATCACAGCTAAGTGATCATCTCAGGTGGTTATCTCTGGGTTGGTGCACTCCTTTCTGCATAATTAAAAGTCTACTTAAATCCTACCGTGGATTTTTAGTTGTGATGAGTAATACTATTTTTAGTCGTTGAATCGAATCGCACACCCGGGAATCAAAAAGAAACCAATAAATTCGCTAACTTGCCCATCAACTTTATTTTACTTCATGCTTTTGTGGATGTTGAATAAATTGATAAGCGTCTGTATCTTTATTGTAAGTTTGATATTGTTTGGATTTGGTTTCTTGTTCAGTTACAGAAGTGCAGAATAATCACAGAACAAAATAAATATATATAATTTCAAAAAATTCAACTGATACACAGAGCTATTGACGATAGGTCTTTCTGCCCCATTTAAAATCTTGTGTAGTTAGAAAAGAAAGTGGCGGTGAGTGGGTTAAAGTTTACACATTTGTGTTGAAACTTTCTTCCTTAGTCAATTTCATTACAATATAATTAATAAATATTTTGAACACTTTGTGAACGTGTTCCAACTCTTTCCGGATCAGACAACCGTTGACGAATCGGGCGAGATCGATGAATTCTTGGAAGCTCCGTTCCAGATGTCACTCCTTATAAATTCCGTACGACCATTCGAGGTGATGGATGTCATCGGAAACCTAAAACCGAGTAAGGCTCCTGGCTACGACCTAATAACGGGAAGGGTGATGAAGGAGCTACCCAGAAAGGCCATAGTGTTGCTGACGACCATCTTCAATTCCCTGCTGAGAACGGGTTATTTTCGCTCCCACTGGAAAGTCGCTCAGCTCGTCGTCATACCGAAGCCGGGAAAAGATTCAGAAGAGGTCACGTCCTACCGACCCATCAGCCTGCTGCCGGTGATGTCCAAGGTTTTCGAGAGGTTATTGCTCCGGAGGATCCGTCCATTCTTGTCCGAGGAGGGTGTGATTCCGGACCACCAGTTCGGATTCCGACGACATCACTCCACCATCAAGCAGATCCATCGCGTGACGAACGACATAAGACGATCCATGGAGGAAAAGCAGTACTGCTCCGCTGTGTTCCTCAAAATAACACAAGCCTTCGACAAAGTGTGGCACGAGGATTTGCTCTACAAAATTAAGAGTACGCTGCCTCACACCTTTTACAGCATATTAAAGTCATTTTTGTGTGATAGATTCTTCCAAGTGAAGATGGAGGGTGAAGTAACACAGCTGTATCCAATCGAATCCGGCGTGCCGCAGGGAAGCATCTTGGGACCGGTGTTGTGTAACCTATTTACATACGAGCTGCCGACATCTCATGAAACCACTATAGCTACCTACGCCGATGACGTCGCGATCCTTTCGTCCAACGGGATCCGGTTATTGCTGTGCGTGGACTCCAGAGTCATCTCGACGCGTATTTGGGTTGGCTCAGGAAGTGGCGGATTAAAGTCAACGAAACCAAATCCAGCCATGTCACCTTCACCCTCAAAAAGGTAACCTGCCCCTCGGTCACACTGAACAACAAAATTATCCCGCAGGCCGACGATGTCAAATACTTCGGCTTGTTCTTGGATCGCCTACTCACGTGGAAGAAGCACATAGCAATGAAGAGAAAGCAACTGGGCATTAAGTTCGGGAAGTTGTGCTGGCTGATCGGAAGAAGATCACAACTATCCCTCGAAAATAAACTATTGATATACAAGACAGTGCTGAAGCCAGTGTGGACGTACAGCATCCAGCTTTGGGAAACAACCAGCAATTCCAACATAGAGATCCTGCAACGCTTCCAGTCGAAGTGCCTGCGAATCCTGGTGCAGGCTCCCTGGTACGTGACGAACGACACGATACACAACGACCTCCACATGAACACTGTTAAGAGTGAAATCCCCATATTCAGTGCCCGTTACCAAAACAGACTGGAAAACCACCCCAACAGTCTCGCGTTATCTCTCCTAGATAATAGTGACACCCCCCACATACTAAAGAGACACAACACTCTCGACCTCCTCTTTAGAAAATAAAAGTAAGTTTTATTGTTGGTTTTTTATTTGGGTTGTTATTGTCATCGAATTATTTCTTTTTAGTTAAATTTATAATTGTTTATACGAAGATTTCCGATGGGAAATCGTTCCGCTCCATGCTTTTATTTTGTTTTTTCTTTTTTTTCTGTCTTTGCCAAAAACATTCAACTTTTAGCCAGGGATGTTGGCAGGTTGTGAATGAATAATAAAAGATAAAAAAAAAAATTTAAACTATATAACTCGTTTGTATTTAATATTTCCTATAATTCATATATACTATTGCAAATATACTTGTGCTCAAATGTACTGGTTACGTGAACTATCCATTTTGTAATTTAGAAACTTTTGTGATCTGTGGCACTGTGTTCTATTTTTGTATTTTTGTAATTATCCTAGATTGAAACGCGATATCTCAATGTAATAAATTCATAACCTATATTTCTTATGATTTATTTTTCTGTACAATAATAAATTATATTTATTTTTGGTTTGCCTGTATTGATTTTGGTTTTATTGTAGAAATACATCTCAATAATTTATAGAATTATTTATTTCCTTATCTACTCTACTGTCCTAAGTCCGAGAAAATATTACGTTAGGTGAAGTCACCCTCAGGTTTTATGTTTAAAAATACATACAAACAATTTGGTAATAAGGGTATTTTCATATCCACTGGTCTAGGTTAAGTGGCGGTATGGTTTTTTTTAAATACATAAAAACATTTTGGTGATATGGGTATTTTCAGATCCACTCTAGTGCTATCTGTTTGAGAAATCTTTAAATATTCACGGATTCACTTCTACGCATGCGCACTTCAAAACCTGAAATGCTTGTCTACATCGTAACGTATGATTGTTACGCTTTGCGGCTTTGACGACAAAGCTTTATTTGCAATGAATAATTCTATGTCTCAGGACCGGTCTATAGTAAAGACGATCTATAGGGTAACGCCTGGGACGAAAACACAATCCAGAAAGCATTGTTTCATCGTATTATTTTATTTACTTTTTTTTATTCTTTTTGGATCAGTGCATAGACGGTTTGAGAAGCAAGCTGATGTCTTTGGATGGAGATATTCAGGTTCTAGTCGAGGCGAAGAAGGAATACCCGACGATTCTGAGGATGATTTGATGGAATTAATTGAAAGACGTGCGCATCGTTATTTACTTTCTTTATATAGGTAATGTAATATATATATATATATAGAAACAATATAGTTTCAAAATTCTTTTCATTTAGAGTTTTGTTTTGTTTTTTTTTTATTCTGAAAATCAATTCCCAGTCTTTCGGTTTCCTTCGGGAATGTTACAAAACAGTACAATATACAGTATAATATAGAGCGAAAAGATTCTTATTATTGTTTTCTTCTTCGCCATCATCATCCTTTAGTAATTGATACAATAAGAAAACATAATGTAACACAAAAAAAGAATACAACAAATATAAACTAAATTTACCCAAACACACCCAGAAACAAATAACAAATAATAAATCTTAATTACAATACATAGTGTTTCTCTTTCACAGACAAAAGAAGATCCTCGTGTTTTGTTTTTTGTAATCCTCATGTATAACTATATAAGATAATACTTAGAAGTAGCGTATTATAAATATATTTATATAAAAAGATCAGTTCTTTTCTAATACATTTTTAAATGCAATCATAGGAAAATATTTCCGTACTTTACAAAAGTGATTAATAGTGTATGTTTTTTTCTTTTCTTCTTTGAGTATTTTTTTTTTAAACTAAAGATATAATAATAATAATAATAATAATAATAATACTAATGATATAATATTGAATTTTCAAAATGTTTTTTTTTCTCTCTTCGTTTTCTTTAAACATTTATATGTTTGTATGTATGTAGAAATATAATGTCTGGAATGGTCCCAGAACTGAACAAAACTGGTTCCTCGCGCTCCAACACTGCTGGGTCATCGAACTCTTCACTGCTGCAGCCTGATTTCAGAGTGTACGTCCCCATCGATGATGAACCTGCAACAAATAATTTTCATACATTACAACATATTCATTTAATACAAATTTTAAAGTTAAATTCGGCCAGTGTTCAATTAACGAACATATTACAAATTTTGTACGTTAAGTGAATGCAATTAATCGGACGGCGAATCGCATATTTATGATTGTTTCCTTATACTTTTGTACTTCATGTCAGTGTTTCTCAACCTCTCTTTCCTACAAAATCGCTAAGAGTGCAATTTCCTAGGTTTGATACAAGATGACAGTTGTCTTTTCGCGACCCATAGGTTGAGAAACAAATATGTACGTACGAATATTTGTTCCATTACTAATAAATATATAGTTTTTTTTTTCTCACTACTAAAAACGACTAATTGAATTTAGCTTCTTATGTAAGTTAGAAAATATTAAGCGTCAATGAAAAAGGATATCAATAATTTAATTAATTCCAAGGACTTATTCCACTTATTCCACAATCATAGATTATGTAGAACTTAGCAAAGAAGTTTAAAATATAATCTAAAGCCATTATATTATGCAACTCATTATTATTGTTGATAAAAAAAGGTATTACAAAATATTGTAACACGACGGGTGCTTCGTGAACGAAAAAAAATACAAATGTAAAAACATCTTCAAAGTCGGCTGGGCGTGAGTCCCGACGTTGGATGATTCAGGGCGCCACTTCCTTTTATTGAGAGGAAGAACTCTAATAACTGCTTCCTTATGATCAGCAAACTTCTTCTCCGACGGTGGGCCTTGGCTCATCGAGAGCACCAACACCGTCCTTTGGAGCACACAAATATATATCAAAAATCTTCTCCACTGGAGACCTCGACCATCTCTCTTCGCGGTTTGACCTCAATACCAAAACTCAAGAAGCATGCAAAATAATGTAGATATTTTAATACCACATGAAACATAAATTGTATGCATGACAATCAAGTTTTTACTTTGTTTCTATAATTTAAGGTCTTGCAAAATAAAAATATCAAAATAAAGAAATCATGTTTCGTCGATTTTAAATAACTAATAATCAAACTTTTGTTATTTTCTTGAAAGAACCATTCAAAAATTGGTTTTCATCGGATGAAAAGGTTATAGATTATATTTTCTTCTATTTTATTTAATAATTAAGAAATTACATACTTTTAGTTTATTTGAATTAATTAAAATGACACCGTATCGTATGGCATGCATTATGCAACATGTTCCACGATGATGATTATTAAACGCTCCATTACATGAAATGACGAGGCTCTTTGAAACCCAAACCCAGAATATCTTCGAGTCCCATAACATTCGCGTAACATTAAACACGTTTAGAAAGAATTAATCCTCGGATTCGGTCTATGCACCTAATTAGAACTGATCGAGAGCGGATTTCGACCTTTCCAGTTAGATATATTTACCTGTTAGAGATGGCACGGTGTGTCCCATAGCGCCAATCGTCGTTGGAGATTGAACGTCCTGCTGATCGAGGAGAAGCATCGAAGCCTCCGAGGGGTACACAAATATTTGCGGTACATCCTCGACAAACCGGATTTTCATCTGCAAAACAAACGGAAGTCGTGTTATGTCAATAATACATTCTTTGTCGTGGTGAGCTGCTGTCTACGGGCAAGAAGAAGCAAAACCGCATGTGTACCATACCTACATACATACAAAACATACATATATAGAAAGACGCGACAGATGTTTTAGGATCGGTGACAAAAACAATAAACGTCTGATACGTTTCCCAGTGAAATGCCATATTATCTACACTTTCACGGAACAAAACGTCAATTAATTGAACTCGATAGAAAGAAGCTGCAAAAAAGTAGAACCAGTAATTGTTTGCTCTTCTCTAAGTTGTAATAGCATTAATAAACAAACGAAAATAAAGCAATTATAATATGGTCATTTTCGATATGCGTGTTACTAAATTTGATGTATCCACATATTGATGTGTGTTCCAAGATGAAACTTTTTGAAATAGTTCTTGTTATTGGTTATAAAAGAGCAAATGAAAGGGTGAACTCAGGATCAATATATGCACCTGCCGTGTCGATTTCATCATACACTTCAGTATAAAATTTTTCATGTTGAACATGGAAACGTCTTATCGGGGCGAACGAATAAAAAGGTCACATGCACAAAAGTATCTGCGAACTTCTAGACGCTTCCTTTCACGGAGCGAGTAAAATGTGGCCGCAAGTGCACTTCCTTTTTAACTCGCATTTAAATGGAAACGGGGGAAACTGACCTAAACATTATATGGGGGAGCGATCGTCCGATTCAATTGAAGTAAACTCTAAAATTGCTAGTCCCCATTGAAGCCATCCATTGTGATAAGCAAAAATGCGGTCGTCGGAACTAGTTTTTGCGGAGCATCTTGTATGCATGTACGTACGTATGTATGTATGAAAAAGAGAAGAACCCGAAGAACGGGTTTAAGTATGTAAGCTTTATGTCATTACCTTGGGCTTTTTGGTTTTTTGACTAAGATTAGAACGGCCGTTGATGAGAATGTTGTCGTTAATGAAGCTCACATCACAAGGACTCATAGGACCTTCCAACGATCGTTGCTCCTCCTCGTAGTCCACAAATGTCATCGACGTTCCTGGTAATATCGTGATTTCTCCTTCACCAGTCTGAAAGAATAAAAAACAATGAGTAATTGTTATAATAACATCGTGATACAAAGATATAACAAAGTGTACGTTCGTATGAACGTGGTGAAAACCAAGTAACACGTCTATAGAAAGAAATACATTTATATAAAAAAAAAAGTACATTGGTATTAAGAATTTTAGGCAAAACATCCCCTTTATCCGCTCCCGCAACAGTATATCCCTCCTTAATAAGATCATCCAATTGCTTTTTCTTGACCACTGCCACAGCAATCTGCGCCATCAGCTCAAAGATCCGCGTCTCAAACCACGACTTCTCCGTCATAAGAGTCAAGGCCTTCTCCTTGGTTGCAGCATGCGCCATAATGGCCTTCCTAAACTTTTTACCCATGTCCCTAACCTCCTCATAGCCCCCGACCCCTTTTTTGCTTCACCAATATCATCAGACGTACCCGAGCCGCCGACGCATCGCTAGCGCGACGCACAGAAACACCCGGAGCGGAAGCATCACTGGTGCGACGAACCACCTTTCCTGTCGCCTTACTCATCCCGCAAAAAAAAAGTTGACCCTTCGACCCTTGGCCCTTAAACCACCAACCCTTGGGCCCGCTGGCCCTTAGGTACTAACCACCGGTCAAGCTAGACCTCAACTTATGATGCAACCACCACAATCGATAAAACTCCGCAGAAAGGTCAAAGTTTAGTCGCAAAATCCCTCAGCGGTCGTTAGGCATTTTGAAGAACTCGCACAAAAGAAACTAAACAAATCCTAAATTAACCGCTCTGGTCAGGGCGAACGGCGATTGCTCACGCGAAAAAAACTAAAGGGGTGAAACGAGCCTCAGGGGGCTTGACCTGCAGTGGTCAGCACGCCGCTAGTGGCCAAGACCTCGCGAGGGCGGGCCGGACCGCGCCCGCAAAAATTTCTCCAACTCCCGCTACAGCGGCAAAAAATACACAGTCGGAACCGAAGTTCAAGATCACGTGGCTGATAGATAACCAAGTCGTCGCGGAGCAGCTGACTCCGCGCGCAAACAAAAACCACCGCGTCACAATTTATCGACGCCTTATCCGCCGCATAAAAACTCAAGCGCACTATCAGCAAGATAGCGCGAAAAACACATTTTTTTTATACACACGTTTGATTTTTAAACGGCTCGCTAAATCTCAAAACTTTCGTGAATTAATATTCTACGAATAGCAAAACATCCCCCACAGGGGTAAAACCACCCTTCCCAGATCGCGACACCGAGCAAAAACGCAACCCCTAGTCAGACACACCGAGACCCGGAGAAAACCTAAGAAAATGACCAAAATAATGCCTATTGCGCAACGAAAAAATAAAACTAAATAAGAAAAATTCAACCCAATAAACGGAAATGAAATCACACACCTATACGCACCCTGAAGGGAGACCGTGCTCGAGACCCCTTATAATATAAATCAAGTATTACGTAACTCCAAGTGTAATAAATCCCGCGGCAATTAATCATTAATCGTCTCCCACACACAGACACGCAGACGGGCGAAGCAGCACCCCCAGCAGCGCTGATACAACAGCGCCACCGCGAAAAGCACCTAACTCCAGATGGCACCAGCGGTCAAGCAAGCAAAAGAAAACTGACGGGAGAGAATACAACGTGCGTGTTGAACAGGGTCAGCGCGACGATTTTCCCTCAGCAAAAAATAAAGAATTTAATCCCTTTAATGACCAATTAGTGAGAATTAATTTAAATATAAATTTAATTAATTAAATTTATGAAAACCATTCCGTGGGCTGACCAGAGAAGGTAAATAATAATGTGAGTGCAAAAAACAAAGGGGATGAAACAAATTTCAGGGGCTTGATCGCTGGTCTGCAAGCCGCCCTCGGTCAGGTCCTCGCGAGAATTTCTCCAAGTCCCGCGACAAAAAAAGCACCGTCGTTCGAACAAAGTCCGATACCACGTGTTTGGGCGATAGCCGAGTCGTCGCAGAGCAGCTAACTCTACGTCTCAGATAATATCGCGTCACAACTACGTCAACACCTTATCCGCCGCATAAAAACTCGAGCGCGCTATCTGTGCGATAGCGCCTGGAATACAATTTTTTTCTACACGCACTTGATTTTTAAACGACTCACTAAATCTGAAAACTTTCGAAAAATTAGATTCCTCGAAAAGCAAATCAACCTCAAAAACGGAAAAACCACCCTCCCCAAGTCGTAACGCCACCAAAAAACGCAGTCCCTAGATCACGCGGAACAAGACTCGGAGAAAAACCGAAGAAAATACCGAAAATAAAGAAATCGGCAGTCTTAGCCGATTATGCAACAAAAATATAAACCAAAAAAAAACTCTATTCCTGACGAAACGGGGATGTAAAACATACTGCCAACGTTGATAGTTACAGCGTATTGCTTTAAAGGATTATATGTTTATAAATAGCTAATCAACTTCCTATGGAATGTTATGGTCTTGTGGATTTGCATGTATGTTGTTTAATAATAGGTAGTATGAGTCTACTGGAATGTAACTTACCTTAGGTTTTTCGATTTTCCCGGTGCGGATGGTGCCGTCATTTCCAACAAAGTCTTCATCTTTCCGACCTGTGAATTTGAACACGATACAGTTCTGCTGATCCTGCAGGTCGGCCTCTCGACGCGTCGATGGTTTCGTGTGTATGGGACTAGAGTGGAGTATCAAGTCCGGGGTTTGAGTGAGACTAGAGGTATTTTCTTCTTTGTCCGTTTGCTCGGCATTGATCATGGAGACGTCCGGAATGGGACTGGGCAGAGGCATCTTCGGCGGTGGCGTTGAAGGGATGGGCAAACGAGCTGGAGGCGGCTTGTCCACCTGCGGCTTCTGCTTGAGTGTCGGCTTCGTGAATGCCTTCGTGATGATGCTCTTGAAGGTGGCCACTTTAGCGGCTACATCACCGGTATGTTGAGGAGGCTTAGTGGGGCGCTCCGGTCGTGTCTCGAAGATCTTTTTCACCTGCTTCACGACACCGGCTGGTGGTTTTTCCTTCTCGTTCATGACTGGAGCTGGCCCTTTCGGGCGGTTAACGCAAATTGTAAACTTGTTTTCTGCTGATTCGAACAACTGGTTGCTGCTATCTGGGAACTTATGATTGTTTTCCTCCTTAATTGGGTGGTCTTCATCAAGCATATTCTTTAGCGTGGCCGCCTTCCTCATATGCAAACTTAGATACCTATTCTTAAGCTTGCTAACGATGCCGGGACCGTACTGCAGCTCCTCGGAGGAGTCCAAGTCGACACCACTCATCTCGTGGATGATAGTTTCTAGCACCATGTTAACGCTAATTTGCAGAAGCACGTGCTCGATCCACAATCCTTAACACAAGTTTATCCGCACGAAGAATCACTGGCGCAGGCCGCGGATACACTACCGCTAACCGAAGAAGTCGCAGTAGGTTGATGGCTTGCACAGCCGACCGAAACCGAAGCGGCAATCGCTGGAGCACCAGTGGTAGGGGACCGAAGTACGCTCGACAGCTGTTCTCCTCCACCAATACTGGATGCCGGATGTTTTTTTGCCATATCTACAATCTCCGATGTTAATATTAAATACACATATTATTTATAAACATATTTAAAAGAAGGTATATAGCTCACCTCGTTCGCACCACGGATTCGGGATAAAACAGCATCATCAACTGTAACGCACATAAGTAACTGATGTATGGGTGTACTTTGCGTCTTATCGTCTCTATAGCGATCGGAACGTCCTTATCTTAAAGAATAGAACCACGCGTAGTGATCGCATAAGAATCTACTTTCTACTGAACCACCGTTTGGAATTGGAAAAATATTTATATGTATGTATCTACGAGTGGGTGTGTAGTATATATGTGTATAAATTATGAACGTGAGCAGTAGGTAAATAACGAGAATGACGCAATGAACAACGGCAAAATTGGAAATTGCAATTATTCAACAGCGTCATCTGCAAGTACGCGCAAAGCCACCACCACCCTTCTACTTGCAGCGGGACAGTTACTAAGCGTGTCAGGCCTGTCTGCCTGGAATCGACCACTTTCGGCGCTCGCTGCGCCCGACAACAAAGGCATAACATTGATTATTAACACTCCCGAATGTCTCCGAAAATTGTGCCTGTCATCTAACAGCACGTGATTTTTCACTGTCTAGTTTGTGCGTAACGCTTAACCCTTTCACAATGAGATGGCGTCAACATTCAACAAAAATCAACTGCCAACAACTTACCACTTCTTGTATGCAACATTGTATGCATAAAATAATAATTAAATAACTAACTGAATTGGACGCAAATACGAACAAATGCAACTTAAGTAAAAACAGGTACCAAGTCCTGAGCAGCGAAAATTTGAATGCGAAGAGCCCGAATGATAACGAAATCCAAAAGAATATCAGCAATTCTAATAGTATTCATAGATAAACGAGACGGTCGCACAGTTGAGTGTATTTTTTTG
>NW_017098785.1:0-1901 GCF_001412225.1 Nicrophorus vespilloides
GACATATTTCGGAATTTCATGATGTTTAAACGTGTTTCTTATTAGAATCGCCGTCCCTCCGAGCGCGGTTCCGTCCGGGTGGTTAGTGCTGTACAGGGTGTATTTGGGTAACAAAGCTTCTGTCCGTGAGATGCGTCTCCGAAATCATCATCACGTCGACCCTCTGGTTGGCGAGGAAAGCATTCAGCTCACCGTTATGCTGAGCCAAACGGTTAGCTTTCCACAGGACCAGGCGAATTGTGTGGGCCATTACGTCAACTTCGACACGAAAGCCAACAAGACATTCAGCAACGTGTCGATTCTGTCGAACAGCTTAGCTATAGTAAGCTCCAGCCGTGCCACCAGGTCCTGTTGTGGTTTAACTTGCTCCTCGCTTGTGGTCTGCGTGTGTTTGTGGTTTGCTCTGTCTCTGTCTCTGACCGCGTTAGCGTAGGAAGAGCCTGTTTTTATCCTTGGGTATTCCTTCGATTGAGGCTGGTGGTAATTTCTTCTCCCTCAGTTTCGGGAATTTCCTACTCTGCATATATTTGGCAGGGTGTTTGCTGCTGCACAGTGTCTTTATGTATTTCTTTGTTATTCGTAGGTGGGGCTATATCTTCGAAGAATAACGGCAACGGTTCTTTGGTGTGTCGGCTCTTTATGTTTGTAATGTTTTTCACTTCGTGTCCGTATTCTTCAATATCTTTTTTAGATATTCCACGTCTACCGACGGGTGGATATTTTTGACAACCACCCTGTACGATCTTTGCTGCTTCAATTGATGAGTATGAAATGCAGTGCCCTGGCTCTCCAGCATCTTCTTGATGGCCGTGTAGTTTTCGGAGGTCTTCGGGAGGATTTTGATAGAGTCCCTACCAACCATCTTCATAACCATTTGCTGCTTGCGTATTAATAACCGATTTGAGTTCATTAATGTTTATAATACCCGGAAGGATCAATGGCGGCGGCTTTATTTCTTTTTTTTTTGGGTGGCGGTGTTATCTTTATCAGTCTCCGTATTCAGGTTTTCGACGCTCAGGACTTGGTACCTGTTTTTACATATTATGATTGTATTTCACTCGCATTCACTGACTGCGGCATTTTGAATATTGGAGCCGCGTTTTGCTCGCACTCCGACCCGGTATCACTTGTTTTATCAGCACACTTTTTGTGTGCTGCACGGCTGGTCTCCCTTCCTCTTCGCCGGCTGGTAAGTCGGCTCACCGGCCGAGCCCTGCGATGTGATGTCGTCACTGTCCATAATAGGGGAATTCCCCTATTACGTCCTGAAGACGTCGAAGTCTTCTCACCTCACTTCCCTTTTTTTAACAAAAAATATCACAGTTAACAGTCAAAAACACACTATAAATACGTTTAAAGTTGAATTCCTTCGGGACCAATTTTACATTAAGCAAAATGAGAATCGACAAACAAATTTCTATTAGGGAATACGAATTTAAACAAAGACGAATGAAGACCAGGATGAGGAAAAATGTGGACACAAAAAAATGTAATTTTTACATTAGGCTCTGTGAATCGGAGAATGCTACATCCTGGATCCAAGAAAAGTTGAGTGTTGAGCAAAAAGTGTGGACGGTGTTTGACGAAGAGGTGGCCAAGATCTATATAATCTTAAAGAGGTATAGACAACAGATTATTAAAGAAATCAACAGTAATCCAATTCACCGAAAATGGCTGCAAAAGATTGATCATCTTATATCCATTGTTGAGCCACTGAAGGAGATGGTGGAAATATGTAAGCAGCGAATCAAGACATGGATAACGAAAAGCTGATAAGACTGGATAAATCATACATGAAATTTAGTAAGGTGCACACATATTTGAGTCGCAACATATTTTATTATATGAACGACTTAAAGTGTGTACTTGATGAAGAATGTCGATAATTACGAGCTCCGGGT
>NW_017098786.1:0-6169 GCF_001412225.1 Nicrophorus vespilloides
TCCGAATCCTTCTCCAGAAATCATCTTCGAATTATGTCCTCCACGGTTATTCAGAACTCCCCCAAAATCAAAATAACACAAATTTTTAAAATTTGATTGTTTTTACTTATAATTCTTTCACGTTTCTTAAATTGTTTTACTTAATTTTCCTTATTATTTCTTCATGGTAATAATGTTACATAGTCACAAAAAAAATGTGAATTCAAATAAAAAACCATCTTTAAATTTATATACGATTTCTATGAATAATTTTAAATTTTGTAATTCGATGATGTTGTATTAATGAAATATTTTCTATAATCTAAACAAATCTCAGTGTATTTCATCAAATTGATTATTTTTTTTACAAAATATTTTTATAATTTGAAAAAGTTTGATTGGTTAACATAATGAAAACTAACCAATTAAAACTTATAAATGTACTACTTAGATTAATTGCAAATAGTTCATTTGAAAAATATTGAATATCTAAAGAGAAAAAAGTAAACCAATAAATAATAATTTTATATATAACTTGTTCATATTATAAACAACTAATATGGATTAGATTTGTTGAGTGAGTCCTTGAAGATGGTGATAAAGCGTTCTAGACTAATGGAGAGTTTAATGGGAAAAAAATTAACGATAAGCGTTATTGCCAAAATATTCATAAAAATAACAAATTAATTTGTTTTTAAATATTTAATCATTTTTTTGCAATTCGTTGACGTTCGTTGACATTATAATTGTAGTACTACATTACTCCTGAAATATGAGAAAAAATAAATGTAATACGAAAATTTAGCTTTTTATAGAAAATATATATTAAATAGAAAAAATAGATCAAATTTACAAGAAATGCTAATTATATATTGAACAAATTTTGTTCTATTTGTAAAATCATGTCTGCTAAATCGTTCTCTGTTTGTAACAACATCTCATCGATTTGTTTCGCTTCTTCTTCCGATATTTTGTCTTCCTCTTCTTTCCTCTTGCGTTTCATTTCCATCTCTTCATTTTTAGCTTCACAAGCCTTTTCCTCTCTTTCATTTTGCTCTTTCCTCATATTTGCAATTTGTAAGTCCAATTCCTTCTCCCTTTCCGATTTTTCTCCGTTGGTCTTAATTTGTACATCATTCTGTTTCTTTACCTCCTTTTCTTTTTGCTCTTTCCTAATATTTGCAATTTGGATGTCCAACTCCTTCACCCTTTCCGATTTTTTGTCTTCTTTCCGTTTTAGTTCCCTTTTATTCTCTTCATTTTTAGCTGTTTGAGCCTTTTCCTCCTTCGCCCTTTCCGATTTTTTGTCTTCTTTCCATTTTAGTTCCCTTTTCTTCTCTTCATTTTTAGCTTCACGAGCCTTTTCCTCTCTTTCTTTTTGCACTTTCCTCATATTCGCAATTTGTAAGTCCAACTCCTTCTCCCTTTCCGATTGTTCTTCCTTGGTCTTAATTTGTACATCACTCTGTTTCTGCTTCTGTTTCATTACCTCCAAAGTTTCCCTCATTTTTTCGTCGTGTTCCTGTTGCAGTAAACTCATTCGAAAATTATATTCCGCTTCTCTTCTGCAACTTTCTTCTTCCATTTGGCTTCGTACCACTTTATGATTGTCAGTAGACATAACCCGCTTAATTCGTTTCCTGATATTATTGAAACCTTCTTTTTTTAAAACAAGTTCTCTAAGGACTTTGAATGCTGTCTTTTGAATAATGCCGTAGGTTTTCTCACATAACTCGTCCACAAATGTAACCGTTTCTGCCACTATTTTACCATTTTGATTTAATACGATATTATTTAACATCTGTAATTGTCTCACCATTGCTACATCCTGCAAATAGTTTCTATTTTCACCCTCTACATACTCTTCAATTCTTCCTCGGATTGATCTAATTTCTTTGTGAATATACATTTTAAGTATCTGGCTGTTGTTACTCCAACGAATGTTTGCGATAAACTGTGCTAAACTATTTTCAAAGCCCTTATATTAATCTGCCAAATACAACTGATACCTTTTTGTATTGCCTTATTACCTGTAGGTTCATGTAAGCAGGTATCATAATCTATTTTATTGTTACCGAAAAGTCATTATTAAAATGAGTATGAATTTTATTTGTACCTGCATTTATGACATCCAATAAAACTATTAATATAAAGTCTGTATGTATCTCCATCAAATTCAGGATGTTTTGTATTGTAATACGTTCTATGCAATATAATTTTAGTTACAAATCTTGGAATTTCCGATAAGAAAAATATGAAAAATTCCTGGAGTAATTAATTATGATGTTCTGGTTGTTTTTTTTTTTCTAAAAATTGTTTGTATTTTAACATTTGTAAAGAGTATTTTTTTTAATATGATTGAAATTTAACATATTTGAACTTTATGAACAGATGTTTAATTATTAGTATGTAATATATCAATAAGTGAATACAGTTTTATAAAATTTCAAAACTAACCAATTAAAAATAGTTAATTTGAAAAATATGGAATAGCTAAAGACAAAAAAGTAAACCAATGACAATAATTTTATATATAACTTGTTTATAGTATAAACAACTAATATACAAGGTGGACTAGATTTGTTAGCACATAAAATACAGACAGACGGACAAGTGAATGACGTAATCGTATTGTAGTTTTTCGTGTAACGTTGTTCATTGTCGACGCATTTCGGAACGGATCGAGATTTCTGTGATTGCACGATTTCAATAACATTATTTATACGTTTCTAAAACGAAAAAGTTTAGTTACATATTTTACGATTAAATTTTTGTGATTATTTGAATAGATGTAGCGGAAAGACATGAAGAAATATTTAATTATATACAGAGACAGCAAAAAGAAAATTGAAAATTAATGGACCAAAAACATTTCAATTATATTTCGATGAAATATTGTGTTGGAATTATTAGAAAATGTGATTTGAAATTTTTGTTAATTATAGTTAATTAGTTATAATTATTACTTGTATATAGATTTTAATAGGAAATCAATGTTTTTTATTTATAATTAAACATCTGTTCATAATGTACAAAGTTCAAATATGTTAAATTTTATAACTTTTTTGTTACAATTGAAATTGTATTATTTTCAGTTTGAGTGAAAAAGATGTTTATAAAATTCTCTCAATTGAAAGGAATATTATTAAAGTAACCGGAATTATAACTTATTATAAAAAAAAAACGTGTTTCACAGTGATTTTACTGATTTTACTGATTTTATTACAAAATATCTAAACTTGACTTGATTCTTTCTGTTAATTTTATGAATAATAAATAGATTTACATTTTAATTATAAGTGATAGAAATTAAAAGGAATTCTTATAAAAAATACAGAAAAATAAAAAATCAAGTTCTGAAATTAATTATGTGTATATTATGTTTGAAAACGATTGTATTTTAAGTAGATTTTCATTAAATTCTTTAAGAAAACATAAATATACTTTAGATTTGCAATCATATTTTTTTCTTATAACTGATGTTATTTATTAAAATAAAGAAATAATAAAGAAAATTAAGTAAAAAAATAAGAAAAAATTGTAACTAATTACGTTCATATTTTAATAATTTGCACTAAAAAAATGTCCTTCTCCTTTTTAAATATGTTTTTAAACGTAATTTGAATAATTTAATGATATAATTTCCAATTAATTGAAACCTTTCCATTTTATTAAATATGAACAAATATGTAACTGTTTCAATACATTTAACAATCTATTTTTTTGTGGTTTTAGTTAAGTTTAGATAATAATTACTGAACTTAGCAAAGTTTAAATAAAATATGAATAAAATTGTTAATTTTTTTCTACAAACAATGAACAAATTTATAACTTTTTCAATACATATTATAATCCAATTAATAATTTCATCATTAAAGTTGATTGAAAACAATTTTGTATTTACTGTTAATTTCTTTGTTTCTATTATCAAAGTTTTATTGTTTTTCTATTATATTTCAACCAATAATTTATTAGTTAAATTGTGTGTACTTAAATCTCCAAAATTTCTTCAGAAAAATGATTAAAAAAAAAACCTTTCAATTAAAAGGAATTTTATTAAAGTAACCGGAATTATAACTTATTATATAAAAAAAATGAGTTTCACAGTGATTTTATTGATTTTATTACAAAATATCTAAACTTGACTTGGTTCTTTCTGTTAATTTGTTGAATAATTTATAGATTTACATTTTAATTATAAGTTATAGAAATTGAAAGGAATTCTTATAAAAAATACAGAAAAATCAAAAATCAAGTTCTGAAATTAATTATGTGTATATTATGTTTAAAAACGATTGTATTTTAAGTAGATTTGCAATCATGTTTTTTCTTGCAACTGATGTTATTTATTAACATGAAGAAATAATAAAGAAAATTAAGTAAAAAAATAAAAAACAATTGTAACTAATTACGTTCATATTTTAAGAATTTGCTCTAAAAAAATGTCTTTCTCGTTTTTAAATATGTTTTTAAACGTAATTTGTATAATTTAATGATACAATTTCCAATTAATTTAAACCTTTCTACTTTATTTACAAATTTGAAATTCTATAAAACTTTTGTATACATATTATAATTATTTGACTAATTTATCTCCAATAAAGTTCAAAGCTTAAATATGTTAAATTTTTCAATAATTATTTTGATGTATTTAGTGAAATATACATTTCAATTACTAATTTCAACAAAGTTTAATTAAAATAGAAATAAAATTGCTACAAAAAAAAATTAACAAATTTGTAACTGTTTCAATACATTCAACAATCCATTTTTTTGTGTTTTTAGTTAAATTTAGATAATAATTACTGAACTTAGCAAAGTTTAAATAAAATATGAATAAAATTGTTAATTTTTTTCTACAACCAATGAACAAATTTATAACTTTTTCAATACACATTATAATCTAATTAATAATTTCATCATTAAAGTTGATTGAAAACAATTTTGTCATTAGTGTTAATTTCATTGTTTCTATTATCAAAGTTTTATTGTTTTTCTATTATATTTTAACCAATAATTTATTAGTTAAATTGTGTGTACTTAAATCTCCGAAATTTCATCAGAAAACGATTAAAAAAAAACTATTGTGTTTGGTTTTAAATATATTTTCTTTTTATTAATTAATTTATTTGTTTTGTTATATATTGATGCTCTTCGAGCGAATAATGTACAGAGAATACAAATATGTAAATTCAGCTATCTGCTTGCAATAGATGCTATTGCGTTTAGAAACTCTGAACTATGGACAGCCTTTTTGATTTTTCTTTTCTTATCGAAATACTAAACATTATATAAGCCACGAAGAGTGAATCAATAGTGAGAGTGAGTTTGGGATTGGGCGGAAGCCTTGGCGTACGCGTCCAAATGGGCGGCCTTAGCCTGCTGGACTTCCGGAGTTTCAACTGGGACACCGTTGGAGATGACGGGAATATGAAGACCGTTCTGGTAAGAAGGTTGCTGTTGTTGTTGTTGCTGATGTCCGTAGTAAGATTGTTGTTGAGGAACGTAAGATTGTTGTTGTTGAGGAACGTAAGATTGTTGTTGCGGTACGTAAGATGGAACGTGTTGTTGATGTTGGTATTGTTGTCCGTAAGATGGAGCTGAGTACTTGTTCTCGCGGGCTTCAGCATCGGCGACGGCGGCGAAGTGGGCGGCTCTGGCTTGCTGCACTTCCACGGTGTCGACGGGTTGGAAACCGCTGTTGGATTGCACGTGATGGTTGGCAGGGGCGTACTGAGGGGCGGCCTGAGCTGGCGCGGAGTATCCTCCTTGGAATGGAGCAGTTGCGTAACCGTTGCGAGCTGCGGCTTCGGCTACAGCGGCGTAATGAGGCTGCAGTGCAACAAGCTAGGGCTGAGCATTCGTGCACAAATTGAACGCTCAACTTAGGAATGGAGATTTGTTCATGTTGTCATCTTTGTAGCCACCCCAGTTGTTCACGGATTATCCTCGGTTGTTCCTCTGGAGACTCCTGAAGTTGTTGCCGCTAAGATCAACCATTTCGCCGCTCACGCCGAAGCTTTGGCTCGCAACAACCACGTTCTGTACCGTCACCGTCGTGGAATCTACAACCAACCCCAATATTACAACAACAATAACAACTACAACAACAACGTTGCTCCAGAACATGTCCCGGTCATCTCCAACGGTGTCCCAGTTGAAACCGAAGAAGTCCAACAGGCTAAGGCAG
>NW_017098787.1:0-10894 GCF_001412225.1 Nicrophorus vespilloides
CGCTAATTAACTTCGGGGCCACAATCAAATCGCTGAGAACAAAAGGTGACGATAATTTAGACTCGCCTCCCTTTTTTATTTAATGATTACTATTGCTTTCAGCTAAATCGCAACGCAAATAAACAATTGATTACGTCATCTCATGTTTGCAAAGCGACAACGCTGCATTTTGTATTTGACAACGTCAAATTAGTTCGAATTACCAAAGTAGTTCATTTAGATAAATAGTTCATAAGTTAACTTTATTATTAGAATAGTTAAAGCAGTAATACCAACAGACAATTGACTTAAAAATCGTTACATCTTTGCTACGAAACCTTATGTAAAAGATCCTCGTTTGTTTCTCACTTTCTTTGATCTATATTTTTTTGTGCTAGAAGATGTACAATAATTTTCAAGACGTTCGTGTTTTAGACTAGTTTATTTCATCTCCCCTTTTATGTTTCTCCACACACACACAAAAAAAGAGTCTTAACAATTCAGTTTCTTTCAGAAAAGGAGATAAATCAAGCAAAATTTTCGTTGTGAAAGAGAAAATTAGAATTTTCTGATTTATTGGAAATTATCCTTTCATACCTGGATTTAATCATGATATATCGACGGCATTACAAAAGAAAACCCTTCACTAACAATGCTTTAAGAGTTTTCCCATCCAAAAAGAAAATTTAATACGAACATAAATTAATACTAAAAACTAATCATTATATTTTGAACAGAAAACGATTAGGGAAAATTAAACAATACGATTTAGATTTTCATTTGTGCTGAGGTGCATTATTGGAAGTCTAAACAATATAGAAAAACACTGTGGCAATCGCAAACCCGACAACCGAAATCCCGTCTATTGAAATCCCGACTATATCAAAATCTCGACTTTGTCAAAATCCCGATATAATCCCGACAATAAAAATCCCGACTATATTAAAATCCCGACAGTGTCTTTTATTATTATAAATTTTTATGGTAGTCAAAATATTGATATAGTCGGGATTGTGGTAATCGGGATTTTAATACAGCCGGGATTTCGAACGTCGGGATTTTGATTGACGGGATTTCAATAGACGGTGTTTCGATTGTCAGGCTATAGACCCAGTAAAAGACAATTATATAAACAATTTAACGTTCGTTTAAAGTTATATAATCTTTGATTATCCACGTTAAATCCAATGCTTTTATATTTATAGGGGGCTGTGTAATTTTTTTTATTTTCTCGTTTGTTTGTGGTTTACGTTACTCCCCGGGGATTAATAATTTAAAACCGAACTTTTAAACATCTGCGATTTACGTGTTTAGGCATATTTAAATCCACCGCACGAAACGTGCCACCCTCCTGATTTATGCCCTTCGCATCTCTCCCAATTTTTTTTCTCCTCTTCCTTTTTCCTACCCTCGCAGAAATATCGCTTATCTTACCAAGAAATACCAAGAACAACAACGCTAATCGTGTCAGGGCTTGAAAATCCCTGTCTCTGTCTTTATTCCATTGCCAACACACACAGAACAAAAAAAAATGTAATACAAGATTTGTTATGTGGGATTTAAAGCGTAACGCGGCAACGCTGTTCATTTCGCTTGTTTATATTTGACATACGTCAAATTCGTTTCTTAATATTGCCATAGATGTCACTTCACAAATAACAATTTTTCCACTTATAATATTAAATTAGTTCAAATGTTTCACCCGAAATCATCTCAAATTGCCTTCATCTAATTAGCTCGCGTTAATTGCGCTAAATGGGAAGAGATATCTCATTTCAGACTGAAAGACGCAAAGTTTGTTTGTTTTTTTTTTTGCACTCTATTAGTTCCAACAACTTTCTCTCTTCTAATGAACCATTCACAAAATCTCTTCAACACTTTCCGCTTTGATCATCAACACCGCCATCTGTTGTTAAACTTGAAAGGAAAAAGAAAAGAAAGCCGCAAACGAGGATGTTGCGTAATCCCTTTAATTAGTGACGCATTCAAATTTTAATGGAATGAAACTTTTCTTGTTTGTTTTCAAAAATTATTTTTTTCATTATACTTAAAATTCAAAAGAATTTTGTCTTAATCATCAGTATGATGTTGTCTTGTTGTCAATTTATTGAAATGTGACAACAACGCTTTTTGTTCATGTCAAAAATTATGCAAATGAAACTAGATGTCGCTTCTTGTGTGTGAATCAATTTTATAAAAATGTATTGCAGAAACAATTGTTTTGTACTGTTGGTATTTGTTTATTTTGTTTAGGTTGGTGGAAAAATTTATGTTTTCAATTATGTCTTTGGGATGTTTAATGAGGGTAATATTCTGAAGGGGGTTGCTTTTATATATATGTGTAATGTGTGTGTGTATCTTTTTCTCTTTCTATATATATATATACACAGTGTGTGCGCGGTGTGACGGCCGCGGCGTCGCGACGCTCGCTACGCTCGCAGCATCCCTCAGTAGACGCGCGAAGACCGTGCCAGTCGCTGCTGTTGCCTGCAAAACCCCGCACAAATGTTATCGAACGTAAACCCCATCTGTTGACTTCACTTCCGAAGCTTCAATAAATCGTCAACGACAACGAAAACAAACAAACGAACGCACGAAACAAAAGACTAGTTATGCCTAGGCTGATTTTCAAGTGGTACATGCGGATACACTCGTACGACGTCCTTTAAAACTAGTTCTTGTGATCAACTTCATCATCATCATCATCATCATACAAAAACAATCTTCAAAGTGGATATTATGGGATTCAGCAACAAGAAGCTCCGAAAGCTGCGACGCTTCCGGTTCTTCGGCAGAGCCAAAGTCTACTTGATGGTCAGGTGGCCGATGCTGGTAACAAATATAAAAAATAAAATTTAAATTCTCCCGCCTGTTTCGAAACGCAATATAATTTACGATCTTTAATAACGACGATATTAAAGCGTATTTCTCCGCATTTGAAATCCCACCACTTCATCAACTCTTTCGCGATGTTATCAGACTCAATTGTTCCACGGCCAACTTTCAGATCTGTCAACTTCTCAAAATCTGACACCAGAAATCTGACAGCGTTCATCAGTTAATACACTCATTATAACCAAAAGTTAAAATTAACTTAATTTTAGAAAGTGCAATTAATCTACATCTAAATTAAATTTTTATAAAATTCTAAGTAAAAATAAAACGTTCATGAAAATTTCATATTTTTTTTTGTTCAAATCTTCATTTGTTTTCATTGAAAAAGATTTACAAAAATTTTCATGGAAATTCCAATTTTTTTTACAATTAAAATTTGCTTAAATATACATAAAAAATAAGAAAACAAATGTCATAACTTCACTTGTTTAAACGACCAATTGAATCATTAAGTTTTCTACTTCAATTCTACTAAAACTTAACACTTAAACTATTTCGTATAAACTATAGCAAAGTGAACAGATGAAGCCTTTGTTAGATGTTGATTTAACGGTGGTCATTATATTTACTTTAAGGGCTAAACTAACGGTTGATTTAATATTCATGGGACGTCGTTAAAACTGCGAGAGGAGAGGATTCGTGTATACTGGATGTCGTGTATCAAAGGATTAGAATGTATTAAACCTATTTCGAATTCAGTTAGTTCTAACTAATTTTAACAGATCTTTAACCCACAAGACACAGACACTACAAAAGCTCACACACACTTAGTATTTAGATAAGATACAAAGTATCTTAAGAGAAACGTTGACAAATCTCTACTTATTTAGAGATTCTAATAATACCTTTACATTTTTTTTAAAATACTCCATAACCAAAAAAAAAAGTTAAAGATAAATTTTGAATGTAACTGAAAACTCCAAAACAATTGATATTTTTATGAAAACAAAAGCTTTTGAGAAAAAGAAACACTATCGATTCATTAAGTTTTTAATATAAATTACTATTAATTTCCAATTTAACGCGATTGAGGAATTACAAAATTAACATCGATTTTCAATTAGTTTTCATCGAATCGAGTTGGCGCTTAAAACGAATTGCAACTGTTCGAATTAATCGACACCGGAACAAGAAAGAAAGGAAAAACAATCTTCTGCATCAGTTGCGTTTTTTTTTTTGTTGTAATTCTCGAGGATCATCCTACCACCATTACTTCCTCTTCTTTCGATTTCATCTCATTTTTTTTTGTCTATCTCTTTATATCGTTCCTCCCTTCTGTTTTCTTCAGCACGGATTAATTAAATCCTCGAATTCCAGCTCTTCAATTTTTTTCTTCCTTGTCGTCTTTTTTTTTAATCCTCCTCATCCACAACCTACTCTTCTTTCAGTTTTCTTCTGGATTTCTTTTATGTGCTCATTTCCTCGATAAAAAAATAATTCGAAAAGATGACCGTGCGTTCAATTAGAACGTCGATTCTTTTGTTTTTGGTTCATTTCTTGTAAACTTACACCAGATGGTGTTGTTCTCTACAAACATTTAATTACCTAGTAGCCATAGCAACGCTTTTACGATCGTTATTAAACTTAATCACCTTTTTTCAAGTTTATACAATTATTTTAATAAATATTTAATAAATATTTTAAATTTAAAAAATAATTAACGTAAAATTTCACTAAATTAATAAAGTTATTATGAAAATTTCACTAAGTACAAATTTATAAGCGTTTTTCTTGTAAACTAAGAATCTCATCAAAATCATAATAATAGCTTCTTAAATTATTAAGATATTCACTAAAAACAACAAATTAAACTTTTAATTAAACTATTAACCTCACAAAAATAAATATTTAAACTCTTCCTACAATTATATAATTCTTATGGATTTTAATAAAAAATCTTCATATTCTGACTTCATTACAGAATTAACGTAAAAGCTTAATCAAAAACGAAGATTCATAATATCAATATGATGGCTTTGTCTGAAAAAGACTAGTGGCGCCTCTCTAAGAACTAAGATTCAACACCTTCATTTCGCGTAGCTTTCTTTATATATATAGTTGGGCGGATATATCCGCCTCTCGATCTCCATAACAGTTTTTATTATGAAATTGGCATTGTTTGTCAGCTTTTTAATCCAACTTTTTTCACATTAAATCATCTATTAGTTTATCAGTTAATTACCAATTTTAACCTAACGACCAAAGATTTTCTGCCCTCATTAACATGTTTTGGATTTATAGATCGGGAATTACGTAATCAGTTATTTTAATGATCGAACAATAACATCCACCAATTCATTTTTCAAATTCACGCAAACATTTTTATAATACCGCTTCTTCAATAATCCAATATATTCAGTAAAAACCTAAACGAATTTCGTGCATTCTCCCGTTTCCTTATACAAAATACGCGCGCTTCTTATTTATGTATAGTTGTTTATTTTATTTTCTTTGGTCGTGTGCAGAGAAGACTTGCATTTGCAGATAGCGAAGTCTCGAATTTCTCATAAAGCTTCCCAAGTTTCGCATCCACGCTCGCATTTCTCTAAGGAAATATTAAGCTAATTAGTTGCAACTTGCATCTGCATCTCATATCTGCGCGAATTCACTCACATTTCATTCACTCACTTGAAGAAAACCACCATTATTACTGTGAAACCATTCCTGTCTTTATTAAGTTACTCTCAGTTGTTAAAACTAAATTTCTTGTACAAATAATACTTAATATTTATTGAGAAATGCGATAATTTCATTGATACGCCATCTGTCGTCAATAAATCGATGCAATCTGACATTCAATAATGACAAGTGACAAATGTCACATGTTTTGCGAACGAAACGAGGATTACGTTATTCTTAGTTGTTAAGACTAAATTTCTTGTATAAATAATACTTAATTTTTATTAGGAAAAACGATAAGTTCATTGATACGCCATCTGTCGTCAATAAATCGAAGCAATCTGACAGGTGACAAATGTCAAATTTACAAATGTCACATATTTTGCGAACGAAACGAGGATTAAGTTATTCTTAGTTGTTAAGACTAAATTTCTTGTGTAAATAATACTTAATATTTATTAAGAAATGCGATAATTTCATTGATACGCCATCTGTTGACAATAAATCGATGCACTCTGACATTCAATAATGACAGGTGATGAATGTCAAATTTACAAATGTCACATATTTTGCGAATAAAACGAGGATTAAGTTATTCTTAGTTGTTAAGACTAAATTTCTTGTACAAATAATATTTCATATTTATTAAGAAATGCGATAATTTCATTGATACGCCATCTTTTGACAATAAATCGATGAAATCTGACATTCAATAATGACAGGTGACAAATGTCAAATTTACAATGTCACATCTTTTGCGAACGAAACGAGGATTAAGTTATTCTTAGTTGTTAAGACTGCGATAATTTCATTCATACGCCATCTGTTGACAATAAATCGATGCAATTTGACATTCAATAATGACAGGTGTCAAATGTCAAATTTACAAATGTCACATGTTTTGCGAACGAAACGAGGATTAAGTTATTCTTAGTTGTTAAGACTAAATTTCTTGTATAAACAATACTTAATATTTATTAGCAAATGCGATAATGTCATTGATACGCCATCTGTCGTCAATAAATCGATGCAATCTGACATTCAATAATGACAGGTGACAAATGTCAAATTTACAAATGTCACATGTTTTGCGAACGTAACGAGGATTGCCGCATGATGGTTCAATTAAAGCGGAGGCGGCGGTGACTGGTACACGTTCATTATCAATGCGCGACACGCGACTTTGTTTTACTGGTGTTTTTCGTTCCCCCACAATTCTGTGGTTGGTACACGTCATGCAATTTACCATTAGTTTTAAAAATTTAATCCCTATCGCACGCACAGCACACTCAGTTGGGGTGTAAATAAATAAATAAATAAAAAGTTCAGAAGAGCGAGGATCCACTAAATTCAACCCTCGCCTCCATATATTTCCTGGACCGACACAACTTTTAGAGAGTTTTCTCTCGTGTTTTCGTGTCGTTTTTTTCTTTCACTTGATGTTTGGTTGGTCTCTTCCTTCCTTTCCTTAAAAACACACTTGATTTTTATTTACGCGTGACGAGTAAGTAAGAGGAAGACTCCACTTCGAAACGTATTCATCTTAATTTTGATGAAAACTGATGCGCAGATGATTAGTATCTATTATTCTAGTAAACGTTTCAATTTATCTTCTCTTTTCCGTGGAAATCCGATGGATGGCGCTGCTATCGAATCTTTGATAATCGTTTAAAAAAACGTGAAAAATTGACTTTGACGTTTGTCTTAATTGAAAACACGATTTTCGGAGAAAATCCGATGGATGGCGCTGCAATCAATTATGTACGAATCGCTTAAAAAACAGTGATAAATTGAGTTTGATGGTGGTCTTAATTGGGGATTGCGTTTAATCAATTGTTTGGTACTTGGAGAAAGAAAAAAAATAACATTTTGTTTCCTGCTGGAGTTTGATTAATATGCGAAAGATGCCGGAAGGGCGGCTCGTAATTGCTGAACAATACATTCCAGCTGATGGTAGACGGGTGAGGTGAAGTGAAGGGGTGGGTGGGTTTTGCGGTGAAGGTGAGCTTCCGGTCAAATGATTCATGACTTTGCTTCCCCCCAAAACCCTCTTAAAACCGGGGCTCCGCCGTTTCGGCAATTAATTATCGGCAACTGTAATTAAGTCTGTGCCACCTCCCGAATTAATTCCTGCACTCTTCCTCTTCTCTTTGTTGCAGGGCACCGACAGCTGGCAGGGAAACGACAGCGATCAAGTGAGTTCCCAAACATCAACCAAACAATTGTTTTAACTTTTGTTTCACTTTACAATTACACTTTTGATTATTAATTTTGATTCATCAATTTTAAACAACATTAAAACAATAAATAGAAAGTGTCATAAAAGAAACGTTACCACTTCATTTGCAAATAAATCTTAAATTAAACATTCCAAATCAATAGTTTTTTACCTCAGCAGATTTTTACTAATATCAAAATTATGTAAACTATATAATTAGTATAAAAAATAGGATTTAATAGAGAGAAACGTTCTTTCAAAATCGTAACGTTTCTTTTATGACAAGAATTAATATTTTGAGAATGTCTTAAAAGTAACGTTAAAATTCAGTAAATTGTAACGTTTTTTGTATGACAAATGCTTAAAATTTATATAATTATACAAAATATCAAACTAAGACTAAGATTTCAAAAGAAATTTTCTTGTGTTTCTACAATTGCATACATTTATATATAACAATATTGTATTCTTTTGAGGAAAGAAAGATTGTATATCTCGCGTAAACGATTCGCGAGTAAAAAGGGGATTTAGATTCGTTTCGATATTCGCACCTGCGAATGCTCCAAGAAAAGCGAAAGAAAGAAGTAAAGAAAAAAACAAACAAACACACGCACGTACAAATCTCTTTTGTTTCTATTCAACTGTTCGTCGTCGGGTTTTTGTTTCCTCCTCTTTCTGTCATTCTACTCGCATTTCGATCCGAACAGAAACGAATCGCTTGCAAAACTTCTCGAGAACAAAAAGAAAACGCATGCATTATTCAATATGAATGGAATCAATTTCATTTCACTTCAACTTTGGAACATATCAACATTTATAAATGAAAGTTTCAAACATTACCAACTTTTTTGGTGTTGTAATAAAAATTGTTTTGACATTCGTAGGTTAACTTTCGTTTTTTTTTTTGACATTGTTGTCACAGAGTTGTCATTAGAAACAAAATCGTAGCAATCGAAAGTAAATCAAAATATCGATGTTAATATCAGTTTTAATTACTTCTGGTTATTCTCGCGGAATGCGCACCGCTCTGAACGTTATTTTTTTTGTTTTGTTTTGTGAGAGAGATAGAGAGAGCACTAGAAGCCCTTTAATCCATCAACGGAATACGCGCTGCGGGCGTGGATTTTCAAGGGCCCTTTGTTTCGAACAGTCATATTTAAAAGTGGATGATATATGCACACAAAAGGGGGAGCTGCATTCGTTTCCACCCTTTTTCCACCCTCTCTTTCTCCCTTTTCCACCCTTCGTTCCCCCCGGAGACGCCAAAATCCCTTTTTAATCTTGCTCATATAAAAGTGTGTATGCAAGAGAAAGAGAGAGAGAGAGAGAAACAGTAAAAGATGCAAGAAAATTGCAGACAGTCGGGATGAAAGGAAAGCAGCGAGAAACACGCATAAAGTAAAAAGAAAATGTAGGTTTCTTTTCGCCGTGGGAATATCCGCTGAAAAATACGCAATTTTTCAAAACATTAATAACATTTTACTTCTGTTTGTTTGCTTTTTTTCTCTCTCTCTCAAAGATATAAAGTAAACATGCATTTCATATATTCAAGATAAAATTTAGAGTACAGCCATTTCCTAATAGTTTTCATAACTTTTTTCATTCTTTATGTTTACAACCCTTTTCCAATTTTTTATAAACAAATGACAAACAACATTCTCTGTAAGAAATGCTGATTTCATGATGCTGATGTAAGTTAAGTCTTTGACAAATTATCAATTTTCTTAATTAATTAAAGCTAAATGAACTGATTAAAGCTAAAATATGTGTATTTCAAATGCGACTATATTAATTAATCGGAGTTGTTTTAATTAGAACAAATTGATGAATGCGAACGTGTTAATTGGGTTGCATGCATTGGACGTGCGTTCGAATTAAATTTACGTCATTATTGCAATTATCGATTAATTATTTATTATTAATTCATAGAAATTCAATTGAAATTCCAAACTACGAATTTGCAATATGAACAAATTTTATATCGAAAGATCGAATCGAATTTGAAATAATTTTAATTAACTCATTTAGTTTGTATGAATTCATAATATTTCAATGCATTCAATTCACATAATTATGAAGCGTGCGATGCACAAATTAGTTTTGCGATTAATTAACGCGAACCGGTTTGAAATGTGTTAATTGGGCTGCCTATGCTATGCGAAAGTTCGAATTGGATTTTGGCGGCGGCGACCGGAACGCATTCACTTTAAGTCTATGTAAACGCTGCGTATTGAATTAGCGAAAACGTTTATGCAAGTTCTGTGTTGAACAAGGTTTAACAACGGGGGGAGGTCAGAGTTGTTAGCGAATTTCGCGAACTTTAAAAACACGCAACAAAAAATAATTAACTAATCTAATTATTGCAGTCTTTTTTTAGTAAATAAACAAAAAAAAGTTGAAATACGTTAAGATACGGTTTCTATTTACTTTAAAACAATTGAAGAAATGACATTTCTACAATCTGTCAGATGAGACAAACTTGACAAAAACAAATATTGATTGTTTCTTACGGGTCTATATCCCAAGCTCGACAACCGAAATACCGTCTATTGAAATCCCGACGTTCGAAATCCCGACTATATCAAAATCTCGACAACATAATCCCGTCTATATCAAAATCCCAACTGTATCAAAATCCCGACTATATCGAAAATTTTTACAAAAACATTTTTAAATTATTTCAGAGATTTAATACAGTCGGGATTTCGATACAGTCGGGATTATGGTAATAGGGATTTTGACATAGTCGAGATTTCAAGCATTGGTACTTTAATACAGTCGGGATTTCTATATAGTCGGGATTATGGTTCTTGGGATTTTGACATAGTCGGGATTTCAAGCGTCGGGACATTAATAGAGTCGGGATTTCGATATAGTCGGGATTTTGACATAGTCGGGATTATGATATAGTCGGGATTTTGACATAGTCGGGATTTTGACATAGTCGGGATCTATTAAAATCCCGACTGTATCGAAATCCGACGTTCGAAATTAAACGTTGTATTAAGTTCCAACGCTTGAAATCCCGACTATGTCAAAATCCCGACTACCATAATCCCGACCATATCAAAATCCCGAATGTATTAAAATACCAACGCTTGAAATCCCGACTATGTCAAAATACCAACTACCATAATCCCGACTTATCAAAATCCCAACTGTATTAAAGTCCGACGCTTGAAA
>NW_017098788.1:0-2082 GCF_001412225.1 Nicrophorus vespilloides
TCGTTACAGTCCCCAATCATTCAGCTTTCATATGCATCTTTTGGATACATTCTATCTTTTATAGTTTTCGAGAAAATCAATGAAATGTGAAAACACTGCTTTTTTTAACGTTTTTTCAAATGTAAACGTCAATTACTGCTAAACGGATGAAACCACAACAATATATGAATACTCGTTACAATCCCCAATCATTCAGCTTTCATATGCATCTTTTCGATCCATTCTATCTATTACAGTTTTCGAGAAAATCAATAAAATGTAAAAACGTAAGAAACGTAAGAAGTTTCGTTGCGTAATAGTTTGGATAGTTTGAGGGTTAATTTAGGAATGCAACAAACAAACAAACAAAAAAAGAAGAAAAACGTTTCCTTTTCCGGAATTGATACGTAAATTATTGAATGCCCGAGTAAATTTTATGCAAACCCAAAGGTTGGAGGAGAAGAGACGATACACGGGATTCGTGAATTATGAATGTCTTCCGTATCGATTCTGCATTGTTTTAATTCCGTTCGTCCGTCCGCGTTCCGATCGATGATGATGTTGATGATGTTCTTCCCCATAACTAAACGTATTTATTAACCCGCAACTTTGTGCACGTTTCACAGATACAGCGCATCTATCTTTCATCCCTTTCGCAACAGAATATTGCAAAATCACAAATAAATGGTGTGTGTGTGTGCGAAAATCAAAACCTGAGGGGAGGATACGGACGTTTCCATGAAAACACCTCCACTACGAAACTTTTTCAATTATTATTCCGTCGGCACGTTCCGAAACAATGGTGAAAAAACACCCAACCAGCCACCCCCGATCGCTTTCACTCGCGTTGAAGGGGTGCGCAAATGGTCGTTCGCTTTCGCAGCCCTACTTGTTGAATCCATCCGCTCCAGAAAATGAAATAAATGAAACATGAAGAAAGGGGTGGTTGGGGTTTCGGTTGTTTTGTTTTTACTATTTTTTTCGCGCAAAAGAGAGGATAAATGTGGGGTAACATAGAGAGAAACGGAGAGAATTACAAAAAAAACTGTAGAAGCAGAAATATGAAATGGTAGAATGGATTCAGGTCGAAATCGTATTTGCAGACAATGGACTTTTTGCGTTCATCGACTGAAAGAAAATAATAACGGCAAATGCACGACGTTACGTACGAAACGTTGCAGTGTTCAACAACAACAACAAAAAAACTATACAGAAGAAGAGGGGATTGCGTAAGTACGTTGATTGCAGCAGCTTTGATTCCATTTAATCGCATCTGCTATGAAACAATTGCACAGATTCAAACGCAGCTTTGTTTTTGTTACTTTTGTTTACTTGCAAAATATTAATAATTTTAGTTAGTAAACAAAATAATTACAATATTATCCACCAATAATTACGAAATTAACAAATTCTTATTAACATAAATTGGTTTTCCTACAGACTTTAATAACGAATTATATAACTAATGGAGTGCACTGATTGAACCCGGACTAATCAAAGATTTTAAAACAGCCAAAAAAAAATAAACATTTAATTTATTTAGAAATTTCCAAGCGAATCGAATATCAACAAGTAAACATACTTGACGCACTACTTGCCAAGTATATATTGTAATTTAGTATTTGAAAATTGATATTTGTCTCAATACTTTTGTTTACTTGCAAAATATTAATAATTGTAGCTAGTAAACAAAATTATTACAAAATTATCCACCAAAAATTACGAAATTAACAAATTCTTTTTAACAAAAATTGGTTTTCCTACAGACTTTAATAACGAATTATATAACTAATGGAGTGCACTGATTGAAACCGGACTAATCAAAGACTTTGAAACATCCAAAAAAAATAAACATTTAATTTATTTAGAAATTTTTAAGCGAATCGAATATCAACAAGTAAACATACTTGACGCACTACTTGCCAAGTATATATTGTAATTTAGTATTTGAAAATTGATATTTGTCTCAATACTTTTGTTTACTTGCAAAATATTAATAATTGTAGCTAGTAAACAAAATAATTACAAAATTATCCACCAAAAATTACGAAATTAACAAATTCTTATTAACAAAAATTGGTTTTCCTACAGACTTTAATAACG
>NW_017098789.1:0-921 GCF_001412225.1 Nicrophorus vespilloides
TTTGTCTTTAAATAATCTTTCACAATCTTCTATAAATGTATCTATCGTTTCAAAATTTCCATTATATTGATGATTTAATATTTTCTCTAATGCAAGTTTTTACAAGAAAAATTTAATATTTTGAGTTTCCATTTTAATTGAATTTTATTTTTATTTTTTTTTCTGGCCAAAAAAAATGTTTTTGATTTTATGATTTCTCGTAATTTCTACAGAAAACTGTTTTTATCTAATAAAAATTCGGCCATTAGCACAACTAAAACAATCAGAAATAAAAATTCCACTTACATAAGTTTTTACATCTTCCAATCGCCAGCGATTTCGTCCGTGATAACTTCAGGAGTTGGTTTACCCTCTGCCGCGAATGATTTTGAAAGATCCGAGAAGTTGGCTTGATTCGTCCTATGGTTTCGTAGATGCTGTTATAACGAGTCCGTTGTCCTGTTGTCGTGTCCCAGGGATGGAATTCTGGACACAGTGGAATATTGTCTGGTGTTGTCGTTGTGGAGTCTCAGTAGTTGGAAATTAAATAATTCAATTGGTTTTACATAACTTTATTCGTTACTTGGTCGATTAAGATTCATCTAAGACTATGCTCATCTTAGGTTTTTATGAGACTATGTCAGTTATTGAGGGTTTTACTGAGACTATGCTCATCATATAAACGTTTTACTGAGACTGATTCTAAAATACTTATATTACTTACAAAGTTAATTCTTATTGATACGGGGTGGGAGTTGTGATCGGGAGTACGGTTTGTTTATATTGATGTTTATTATAAGACCGGGACAAATTCCTATGCATTTGTTTATATGAAAAAGATGATCGATTACGATTGTACATATAACGATCTTTATGTGTTTATAATAAGGATTTGAATTCGGTGTAAAGGTATAGGAGTATCGATGGGAATGTTTGCGCTTG
>NW_017098789.1:946-5404 GCF_001412225.1 Nicrophorus vespilloides
GTTCGTTGTATGAATCGTGAAATGAACGAAAAGGAAGTTCGTTGTGTGCAGCGTTTGCTGTGCGAGGCGTTCGTTATGCGAGGCACCACTGTACAATAATAATGGTTGGACACAACACTGTCTTCAGGAATTGATTCACTCTCGTCGGCTCGAATGGCTTCAATACAGGAATTGTTGACTTCTTACGATACTCGGTCGCCAATTTAATGTTGTGTCCCAGAAATGGAATTATGAACACAGTGGAATATTGTCTGGTGTTGTCGTAGTGGAGTCTCAATAGTTGGGAATTTAATGAAATTCGTTTGGTTTTACATAACTGTATTCGTTACTTTGTCGATTTAAGATTCATCTGAGACTGTGAGATTCTTATGAGACTAATTCTAAATACTTATTCTACTTAGAAAGTTAATTTGGGGTGGGAGTTGTAATTGTATATATTGATGATTAAGCGTTCTTACATAATTAGGCCTGGGTAGTTTTGTTTATTATGAGCCTTTAAATTTGTTTATATTAAAAAGAAAATCAAGGAAAGATTATTATGTGTTTATGAAAGAATTCGGAGTACTCAAAATAGTATAGGAATATCGATGGGATTGTTTACAAGTCAAAAAGTCAAGTAAAAAATGTATTTATTTAAATGTAGATGCATTACATGGTGTTATTTAAGGGGTGGCGTATATGTGAGCTTAAGCTCATTTAGCCAGAGATTGTTTACGCTTGGTCCTCTTTGTTTATACTAAAGTGTATCGAACCGGGACACGACTAAGAGATTTCGTGGTTGTCTTTTATACATAGTTACTTTATACTCTATTAATAATAACCATTATAATAATAATGATTGGATACAACAACACATCGGTGGCAATAGAAATTAAAATAAGCATAAAAGTATTTAATTTACTATTTGTTTAATAAATAGCAATTTAATAACTTTTGTAAATTGTAATATAAAATTGTTTTCAAAAAATTATCAGTTTATTATTACTAACAGAAAGAATATTTTTAAGCAGTTTAATTTGAGATTCCATAAGCAAATTTGAATTTGGGTGTTTTATTTGTTTTTATTTTGTGGATTTCTTTCAACTCGCGTAGCGGGGTCCGACACTTTGTGATTCCGCTACAGCAAGAATACAGTGGAACCTCGCTTATCGAGTATTTCGCTTAACAAGCAAAATAAATTGTAACAAAAATGACTCGCTTAACGAGTGACGAGTAGAAGTCCTGGATTGTCCGCCTGCTACAACATTTGCAAAACCTGTATACACATATTATGTGTATTTTTTGTATATATTAACCATTTTAGATTATTTTTTTTCGTTATTTTTATTTATAGCGGACTAAAGGTACACCTCCACAAAGTCCCCGGATCGATATATGTAAAATAAACAAATGGAGTCAGATGGATTTTGCAACTTATTGTCATTTATGATCACATATTTTTCCAAACTTGTGTTCGGACACAATATATGTGATTATTTTTTATGCAAAATTTAATAACAGTTGCATGTATCCAAATAAAAAGTCAAAGAATAAAAATGACCATACATATGCAAAATGAAATCATTAAAAAACGAGGCCAAGTTATACTTTTTTTCCGACATGAAACGCATTATAGTATTTTATTAGTTTATATGGGCAAAATTGTTTATGAGTATTTCGCTATGCAAGTAAAGATCCAAAAATTCTGGAACGTTAAATACTCAGAATTGAAACACTCTTATAAACATATAAGAAACTTTCAAGAATACGCTTAGTTTAATTTTTAATATCTAATAGGTTTGAATCAGGCAAGTAGTAAACAGAACCATTTAAGCATTTCTGTGCAAATGCTTAATAATCAATTTATTTATTATAATAACTGATAAGGCTGTTTTTTTAGAAAGATAACCCCCCGTTTTGAACCATCTAGAACAAATATAAAAAATTCAAACGTTAAGTAAATAACTAACAAGAGTACACGTAAATAATAAACAATATAAGGAGTGGATAAGTTGATAGACTTTTCTATTTAAAAAATGATCGCAAAATACCTATAAAATGATTAATAATTTAAACAATAACATAAGTTCTTTTAAAATAAATAGTAAATACCTTCTAACGCGTATGGTAAGTACTAAAATGTCAATCAACCATAATGACATGAAAAATAAAATAATTATCGCCTTGTGACAATAGAAACCTCCGTCCAATATCCATGAGCAAAATATAACTTATTTATATTATATTTATATAGAGGTTTCTATTATTGATTAATACTTATTATTTCTTTTATAAATTAATAAATAAAAAATAATACATTTTAATTTTTGCTCTTAAATGTATACAAAGTAATGTATTAACCACAGTTGAAATAAAATGATTATTAAGCAGTTGCACCGAAATGCTTGAATGGTTCTGTTTACTACTGCCTGGTTCGAATCTATTAGATCTCTTTATACGTATTCTTGGAAGTTTCTTGTATGTTTATAAAAGTGTTTCAATTCGGAGTATTCTTATAGAGGCGGAATCACAAAGGACTGGACCGCGTGATAGTTCTTTCCACCAACTGGCTATTGACCGTTTTTTATATTTTTTTTTAATATTTAGTGTAACAAATATCAATTTTTGTTCTATTATTTTATATACACATATTATTTCTAGGACTGAATAACGTTTTATGTATTATTGTATGTATATTATACAGATTTCTTTATTTTTTTTAAGTGCAAAACGAGGTCGCGGACAATTTCGTATACTTATTACTTTTATGGGACCTATAACAATGGCAATAAAACAGTTGAAACAGATGCCTCTACGCCTTACATTAAATGTACTTGAATGCGAATAAGCAAAGTAAGTACAAACAACAAAAATAATAATAGTGAAATAGTTCCTTTTTTCATTGATTTATGCTATTAGGAACTGGGATGATTTTAGAAATATGTTTTTTTATTTAGTGATTCTTTATTTAACAAAATAAAATAAACAATTAATTTTGAAACGATAAACTTTACAGTTATTAAGAATTTGGTGTATTTCGTTATTCATTGATTATAATCCTTTTTACATGGCGCCAGAATTACCTAAAAATATCATTTAATTAAATAAAAGCATTTTTGCTATCTCAATTGTAACTTACCTTTACTCTGGTGCTCTATACTCGCACCTATCGCAGACAATCGTAATCGATCATCATTTTCATATAAACAAATGCATAGGAATTTGTCCCGGTCTTATAATAAATAAAACCGGTGTGCCGATACAGGTGTGATACGGTCAAATAAGACAATATTCTAACAATATTTTTTCGAGCAATCGATGATTTTTTTCAAAATATATAATATTCAAGGGGGTAATTGCATTGCTGTTTGCACGGATGGCGCTGCGGCAATGACGGGTAGTAAACAAGGTTTTGTCTCTTGTGTAAAACAAAAAAATCCGATAATACAATTTATACACTGCTACATACATCCAGAAGCATTGATGGTCAAGAATTTGCCAGAGGAACTTTTGAACACGATGAATGAATGCATTAAAATCATAAACATAATTAAATCGAGAGCATAAAATTCGCGAATGTTTGGAATACTAATGGGAGCCGAATATGAATCTTTATTGTTTTATACTGAATCCCACTGAACCCCTCTACACAAAAAAAAAATTGTTAAAAATGAATATCCTCGCGTTTCTGCAGTGACAACGCCATCCTAACACTACTTCCATTTTCAACGACATATTCATGTGAGCAAAGTTTTTCAACTCTTGTTTTAATTAAAAATGATAGGCGGTCATGCTTGAAAGGTCTTGACCAAAAACTTCGGATATTGCTGTCAAATATCAAGCCGAATATAAAACTTTTATGTTGACATTAAGAACTTGAATCCCAATTGCAGCATTCGTTTTTATATGATTTTATTTTTTAATCAAATCTAAAGTGAAGGTTCAAGGGATTCAAACGCTTCAATCTTCTTGTTGTCACGCCGTTGCCCAGAAGGCTGACAGCCAGCAAATTACATTATTATCGTAAAAAGATTTAATAAACTAAAAAAAATAAGGATTTGTCAAGAATAAAATCTAATCTCCAATTACAAATTAATGTAATAAAACAATGCACAATTTATCATTATTAAACTAACACTATTGTCCTGTACAGCTTACTATAATCTGTTAACAATAGAAATTATTTCGAAAAGAAATATGTAAGTAATAAACAAATATTTAAACTTTTTTTTAAACAGGAGTCAGCTTGTATAAAACGACTTTCCGAACTTCAGGAAATTACAGATCCACAATGAAGTTCTTCGCACTTTTCGCCATTTTCTTCGCAGTTATCGCCGCTATCAGCGCCAAGTCCTTTGAGGCTAAAGATCAAATGATCGAATGCTGCTACGAAATCAAGCATGGATTAAAGACATGCAAAGAGGTGACTTGCTCCGAAAAGGAAGTGCTCGTAAAGGCTGATTTACTAAAATGTTGGTG